>NC_061118.1:91283221-91331745 GCF_002878395.1 Capsicum annuum | reverse complement strand
ATATATATATATATATATATATATATATATATACACATATATATAATGAGAAGGAAATTATCTTACCATCTTAATACATTTATAAGCACACATGAGTACATTATTTCAAATTAAAATCTCAACTTTATTGAATACGCAATAGAAATGAAATAAAATTGTTATTATAAAATATATTTTAATTTATTGATAAAGAATATATTATCCATCATTTAAAAATGGTAAATTGTTAAATTTTTTTCTTTTATGGAACAAAACATTCTTCATAACATAATTATAACAAGTTATAATATTATGATTAGATAATAAATCTAAAGTGAATATAAAATTGATCAAATAAAATAATTAATTTTTAACACCGCGCGAAGCGCGGCTAATTTTCCTAGTTTTATAATAAAATAGATGATTTAAATAAGAAAAAAGGCCAAAAAGCAAGAAAAAAGACAAATAGCATCTCTAAAAATATTTACAATATTAAAAGCTATTGTCATTTGATAATTAAAAAAATTAAAAGAAATATTGTCATTTTATAATTAGAAAAAGGTGAAAATAAATAGATAAATAATTTTACTAAGAGTGTAATTTAAAGAGATGTGAGTTATGAATAATTACTCCTCTTAATTGATATGTGAAGAGTTTTTGTTATAAATTCCTTCATTAATAAAATATTTAATTGTAATAAATTAAGTAATTACTTATTTCTACGATAAAATAATTGATTTAAATAAGAATAAAAGTCCAAAAAACAAGAAACAGGATAAATAACATCTCTTGTCGACGAGGCATGTCACATCAACATGTTATAGTTTCTCCTTTATATATGTGTGTGTGTGTGTGATTTTACGACAAATAAGAGTGAACAAAGTAAAAATAAGTTTACACTACTATTTTCACTTTTTAAAATAATTTTTTGAACAAAAGGTGAAAATTTTTTGATGGCCAAATGCATACTTAAATAGGGTTTTTTTTTTGTAAATGACCTATTCAGGTTTACTTTTTAATTAAATAGACTATAAGTTTTATTTTTTAGGGACCACTTTTGAAAAAAAAAATTATTTGTGATATAAATTTATTTACAACTTTTAAAAGTTACAAATTAGTCCACAAATCACCAACTTACAGAATTTAAACAAAACCCCTCCCACCGAAATCTTTTACACATTTTACAAATTAGTTCAAAATCTCATTTACGATGGACGGATCTATTATTGATCCAATCGATATATGAACAGATCAATTATTGATCCGAATAATACTAGATAAATCAATAATCAATCCAACGAATATATGGACAGGTCAATTATTGATCCGATCGATTATATATATACACACAATTTTTTTTCTTTTTGAAAAAATGGACTAAAATTAAAAGAGAGTAGAAAACTTACAAATTTGAAAGACAGAATGTTTAGGAATAAAATGCTAGCTTCAAAAAGGAGAAAGTTGAAGAAATAATGAGTTTTTAGTAATAATAGAGGAGAAAAAAGTAAGAGAGAGGAAAAAGAAGATTTGAAATTGAAAAAATAAGTTAGGATTTTATGTTTTAATTATATTTGTAAATAAGTAGCTTTTATAGTTTTTAATATATTATTATAGTTTTTCTGTTATATAATATGGATGCCATGTAATATGTATGTGTGTGAAATATTAAAGATAATAGTTAGTAGTCAAGTTGAATTTAAAGACCAAAACATTCCTTGTTCAATTTGGATTTGGAAACCTAAAATAGTTGGCCAACTTGCCAACTTGAAGTCAAGTTTGACAAACTAAGAAACTAAGTTTGGTGTCTATAAATAGCCACCATTTGTACATTTTATTGAGACATCAAAGTAGTAACAAATGTATTACTAAAGTTCTCTCATTTCGTTAAGATTGATATTGATATTTTATCTTTATTTTATAATTCGCTATCAGCACGAGACTCTACCAAACAAGGTGAGATTATAAACCTAAAAATAATTTTAAGGTTAGTAATTTCTTATTTGTCTTTTACTTTTGATGATATAACTATTATTAGATTTAAGGAAAAATAATTGGTTTGGAACTACTTATGCTTTAAATTTGTTCATGAAGAACAATATTGTTAAAAAATATGATGATGGATTTAAGTCTCATCTCATTAAGAGGGTAAGACATTAGATTAAAAGTTCCAATGCACCATAATGAAAAGATATTGGGTTCAAAGTCCCATCGATTTATGTCTAAGATGTCTTTTATGGATAAGATATTGAGTTTGAATCTCAATGTACCATATTGATGATATAATGATGGCTAAGGCAAAATAATGTGTATTTCATGAAAAGTCATGAAACATATCTCATTGATATGCTCTATTCCATGAAGTGAATATGGTAGCAATACATGATGAATCTGAAAGTTGACAACTTGCTCAATTCTTGAAAGGAATGTGATAGCAGTGCATAATATATCCGAAAGAAGACAAGTAATTGAATGCACAAAAATAAGCGCGAAGGGACAATATGATAATAATCATCAAAAGTGATAAAATTTTCACACTCTTATTATGACTATAAGATATGTTAGAGAAAAATTCTCTTTATTATATATATGCCTAGATTTTCTCCTAAAGTAGCAATATCATGAAAGAGGTTATAAGCTATCAAAATTGATAGACTCAGGGCGTGATTATATTTCATTGCTGAAAAATGAGGATTTCGATTGTTTTAATACAAACGTGCACTTGATTGTGATAGTATCACAACTCACCTCCAAATGAGGCAGAATAACTGAGAAGAGTTATTTTGAAGCCTACTTCTAAAATAGTAAATCTGAAATTTATTCATGTAATAGTAAATTTGAAATTTACTAGAGTAAAAGGTACTTGTCATGGTAAACTTGGAGTTTGCTAGAATAAACGTTCATAAATTGACATGAACGATTGCGACATCTCAAATATGTACATACTGAGTATTGAGCATATATTGAAGAATTAGAAAATTCTTCATTACTTTTAATGTTGCTTGTTCTCATGATAAGTTGGTTGGACCAACTAATTTTGGGATTGGATCCCTTAAAATCTGAAAAGTATAAAAGGTGAATAAGGGCTCGTTCACCTATCACGTGATATGTTGAAATGATGCATCAATAAGATGATCACATGTACATTTATTGTCAACCTATAGTTTGAAATTCATAAAGTTGTTTGCTCAATAAAACTGAGTTAAGAACATAATTTGCAGATTGTGTAATCAAGACAATTCATCTTGATGATGATGGTTTGGCATTGAATGTATTTGATAAATAGCTAAACCATTACTAATGAGAACAGAACTTTATGTGTTGGTCTGAAATATGATACAATAGCACTTGTATGCATTAGACCAAGAAATTATGATTATTTTTCCCCTCTCAATTGGTTCAAGGTCAGGAACCAACTATTCTATCTAATAGTTTTGATGTGCGGTATACGATTAATGTATATACCATGATGCATAACGATGGATTCCTCAAAGAAGATGAAGCACGTATGTTAGTTTTTCTAACATAAGGGGGAGATTGTAAGCAGCTAAGAAATATGTGAGGAATTATCATCAGATCCTCATTCAAAAGATAATCCAAGTTAAATGCCGAAAGCATCGTATATTAAGCTGTAAGTGCACCTATTTTGTGTCCCTAAAGGACAAAGTCTATACATATGTGAAGCATGGTAGACCAATCGGTTACAAAAGAAATAATTCTTGAAAATAATAAGGAGCGAATAATCATAATAAGAAGGCAATGTGCTCTTGAAGAGCCTATGACATAACACTCATGAAACCTTATGAGAGATTTAGGTACCTGAAAATAATGAAGTGATGAAATCTCAAAATGTTATGACGCATTGTGAACCGATACAAAATGAGAAATGTCAAAGATATCTTTGATACAATATTAGCGCAATATTGTAAAAGATTATGAGGATCCGAATTCTACATTAATTTAAGCATGCTGACGTAGAAACATTTATCAAGTGACATGAAATGATGCATCTTGATAAGTATAACACTTATTTGATTTGCAGTCCAGACACTTGAAAATGTCATAGATGAAATGTTGAATATTGTCACTTGACAAAATTTACATGAAAACTTGTTCAAGAATTCAAAATGTTTGAAAATATAAAAGTTTCTGGGAAACTTATCTATAATCCTTATATGGCATAAATCTATAACTTGAAAATTATTGAAACTCTTGGAGAGTTTTCAAAAGCAGTAGATAATTTGCTGACATGAGAAATACACTGAATTGAATTGGTTATGCAGTACAATATCTTAGTGCAATTGATGTACTAATGTATCTTGCAAATACTACAAGGCCGATATTGCCCTTTTCAGTTAATTTGTTAGCAAGGTATAATTTCGCTCCTACTAGGAGACATCGAAATGGGATCAAACACATGATCTTATTTTATTCTAAAGATTGCAGTCCTGATCTTGTTGATCATGCTATCTCAAACATGCAATGTGTTGACATGTGAGGTTACTACCATATCTTAGAGATATACAAGCGGTCTATCTAGCACTTCATCAAATCATGCCGAGCTAATAGTTATTCATGAAGTAAGCTGAGAATATGTTTGGTTGAGGTCCACGATACATCTCATTCGAGAAAAATATTGTTTGAAATGTGACAATGTACCCATAAGTTTATACGAAGATAATGCAACATGCATAACATATCTTCAAGGAGGATTTATTAAAAGGAGATAGAATGAAGCACACTTCATCAAGGTTTTTCTATACATACGAGCTACAAAAGAATGATAATATTAATGTTCAACAGATTCGTTCGAGTAACAATATAACTGATTTATTCATCAAGTCTCTTTCAACTATAACTTTCAAGAAGATAATGTACAAGATCGGGATGCAAAGATTCAAGTCATTAAACTGAAGTTCCCATCAAGGGAGTAAAATACGCGTTGTACTCTTTTTTTTCTTAACCAAGGTTTTGTCCCAATCGGATTTTCTTGGTAAGGTTTTTAATGAGGCAACACTAAAGGAATATTACAAGATGTGTGTATTCTTTTTTCCTTCTTTGGGCTTTTTCCCATTGAGTTTTCTTAGTAAGATTTTAACGAGACATATTATCTCTTAATTGACATCCAAGAAGGAGTGTTATATTATATGGATGATATCATGTAACATGTATATGTTTGAAATATTAGAGATAGTAGTCAAGTTGGATTTGAAGACCAAAACATTCCTTGTTAAATTTGGATTTGAAAACCTAAAATAGTTGGCCAACTTGAAATCAAGTTTGACAAGCTTAGAAACTAAGTTTGGTGTCTATAAATAGCCACCATTTGTACATTTTATTGAGACATCAAAGTAATAACAAATGCACTATTAAGGTTCTCTTATTTCCTTAAATTTGATATTTTGACTTTATTTTATACCATTTTTTTTAAAGTTATTTTTTTATTTTATTTTAAAATGAAAAAATAAAAGGGTCTTTGGATTAAAAGGGACAAACAAGTTGTCCAATTAAGTGAGGGTCCTTCAAGTTTTTAAAATTAGGTGGGAGAGACAATTTTTTTTTGAGTTTTTTTCGTTCCACTAACTTCTCCTAATTGTTCAAAAGTATTAAAATTGTTCGATAACCGTGCTAAATTATTCAATAACTAAATAAAGTTGTTCGATAATTGGGAGAAATTGTTCAACAACTGTAAAGTTGTTGAGAGAACTAATACAGAAGTTGTTGAGAGAACTAATACAGTTTTTCAAGAGACTTAACATTTTCAAAGGGGACAAGTTGTGGGATCCACTTCTTGTTTTAATTGAAAACTTGGAGGTCTTTGGATTCATTTTTCTCAAAATAAAAGTACACCATTTTGATCATTGAAAAAGGCTGTTAGCCAAATTTTCTCTCCTTCAATTTTCTCGGGACTCTTGAATGGCAAAAATCCATGAGTAGAGTTCAACCGGGCTCATAGTTGTTGCGATAATGGTAAGCTATGAACAATTCAAACAAAATTAACTGGTCGCTGTATATCTATTGATCATTTTTCAACTGTTTGTTTGCTTTTGGGTTTCAGTTTTCGATTGCGGCCATCAACGATACAGAATCAATAAGCCAATGGGAACCTTTAGCCCCTACCAAAGAAGCCCAGGTATACAAACAAACTTCTGCAGTTGTGTTCTTGTTCTTGCTTTCAGTACCCTAATAAAAACAAAAAAAAGTCCTTTTTCCCACTGAATGTTTAATTGATTATATATTCCTCTATAAAGCATTTAAAATTTGAGAAAGGTAGTTGCTTTTAAGCATTATAATACATTTCATCTCCACTAATTCTACGGGATACCTACCATTGCCCACCAGCATCAAACTCGGTAACTCTATCCACCAAGTCTAGAACAAATGGGAAGAAATCATCTATTGTTTTGTCTCCGCTGGATTTGAACCTGAGACTTGAGACCTCATGGTGCTCGACCCACTTCATTTTCACACCCTTGCGTGCAATTATCTCTCTTTTTTTCTTTTCCCTCTTCCTTAATAGTTGGCGATTCTATACTCTGCGTGCAATATTGTGATAACTTGTTTCTTATATGGATGATACTTTTCTACAAGTTTTATTGTTTTACTTTGATGAAGAGAAAGCAGGGAGGAACTATTTTGATTTCTCTCTTTTTACTATGGATTTGTGATTTGGGTTTTGCAGGAATTTCATTTATCACAAACTTACCATGAAGGACTTTTGAAACTGGATGCTAAAGACTACAAAAAGGCTCGTGAGCTTTTGGAGTCTGTATTAAAGGATCCTCTGGTTGCAAATTCACAGGTACATGCTGATAGTTACCTTGGAATCACCATCTTTTCTGCCACGTCCTTACTAATGGTTATTTTTGTTCTTCTTCTTCTTCTTCTTCTTCTTCTTATTTTTGTATTTTCATTATAGGTGGATAGTAATTCTAGTGATGGTCATCTTTTGCAGCTCAGGTGTGATTGAGGCCTAACTTCTTGCTCGAACTTCTGGTTCTGATTTTGTTGTAATTTCTTCTCGTACTTGCTTGTTCCTGGCTACTACTTCTCTAGTAATCTAGAGTAGCTAATGAACTACCATCTCTTCTTGCTGGCTTTAGAACATTCTCTATATAATTTTCCCTTTCATTTAAAACTGAAGCCAATTTATTGCTCTTTCCCTCTGTCATTGGTTGTCGAAATTTCGCGTTATTGTTAGTGCTAGACTATATTTAATTGAAGATCTTAAAGATATCTAAAAGCAGGGCGGATCTATTAAGAGAGTTGAGGGTGCCACGCCACCCACAAACTTCGACGGAAGCTCTCTCTATATATACACATATATACACGGATATAGTCAAATAATTAACATGCCACCCCCAAGACTGAAGTGTTGTTTGGTCCGAGTGGCAAAGTGTCACATTTGCTCGGCTGGCAACCTTACTTTTTCCCTTAATTTTAGGCTGAAGTGAAGCCACAAATAACTACTAATAGTTGGCAACCCTTTTTTATATATGTATTAATAGTAATTACATTGAATTTTTCTTTTATTTTTCAAATATTAGTAGTTAATATTTGTATTAAAAAGTGCATAATTTTATTCTCTCTCCTCAAATTTTTTTTTAAAAAAACCATTCCTCCCAAATCCCAATTCCTAAATCATCATTGCTCTCTGCTTTTTTGGTCTTTGCTGCTGCTACCGCCGGAGTTTTTGGCATTGCCGACAAAGGTCACGGCCTCAGCCTCACCGGCCACCTCTCTCCGCATCCCATTGTTAAGTTTACTTGGCACCCGGAGAGTTGGATCCTGGATCCGCCTCTATCTAAAAGAGCATGATGTTATAGAAGGACTAGTTTGAGCGTCTGATTTTAGAAAATTGGTGCACCTTTATTCATGTTGAAGAAAAAAATTAAGTTAATAAAAAGTGCTATTTGTCTAACATTTTAAACTGTTAGATGAAACAGTTGCACACTTTGACATGGTATCACAATCTCCAGGTGCCTTGGGTTCAAGTCTTTTCATTACCAATTATTTAAAAGAAAAATGAATTTTCACACACTTCAAGAAGTATGCGAGGGGGCTTGTTGAAGACAAATTTAAGTCAATAAAAAGTGTGGTCTCTCTATCTGTTTAAGCTTTTAGATAAGATGGTCACACACTTTAAAACATGGAACTCCCACAAAGATATATTTCTTTCGTCCCTTTTTATGTGAAGGTAGAAATCAGGACACTGAGTTCAAGATATCTTATTTGACTTATATTTTTTTTTCTCTAGCAAAGAAACGTTAGTGTTGCATAAGGAGGAGGAAGGGGGATTTATGGGGTTTGAACCTTGCTGGTGGAAGTGAGGAAATTTAACTTATATATCATATTAGTGACAGCATAATAAAATATTTTAATAATAAGTGAAAAGCTAGTTCGATAGACAAAAGAACATGTCAAAGTTGAAAACTTGAGTAGTTTAGCAATTGAGTAAATAAAATATTGTCAAACATTTTCGGATGTTCCAAAATGGATAGTGTCATAAAATTCAGATGTAAGGAGAATCAGATTTAAATTGTGTAAAAACAATACAACAACAACATACCCAGTGTATTCCCACAAAGTGGGGTCTGGGGAGGGTAAAGTAAAGTGTACGCAGTCCATGATGAAGTAAAGAGTTGTTAATGGAGCATTAAGACCAACAAGCCAAGTTGGATCTCTCTCTCTCTCTCTTTTTAAATGTAGTGGCTGTATTAAAAACAATACTAATTAAAATATGTAGTGGCTATATTAACCGTGCGCTACTGAGTCTCAGGTATTTCTCAGTTATTAAAAAAGAGTTGTAGCTAGTGAAGATATCTCTGGTACAATACATCTTGTAAAGCCAATAGAACGAATTTATATTGCCTCTTCTAAAAGGTTAAACTGTTGCAAGAGACCCTTAAATTATTTTTTTTAAATTAGGTCTATAACAGCTCATCATGTGCTGATCAGTTCGTTTATTTGGACCACTCACATGGAAATATTTCTGTTGATAGGTGGTGATGAGACTTGAAATGTGGACCGTATCTTGCTTTGTCACCATATTGAATTTTGTGACCTGCTTAATCTATTGATAAAGATGCAACACTTTTATTTCTTTCTTATAGTTTGCAACATAAACCAAATCCTCAAAATAGGGGCCTTGGCACTTCTCAAAGATTTTAGCATGAAGTTCACCCCTAATTTGTGCAATAGTACCTGTAATATGATTGGTCGTGGCACTTCCTTCTGAACTGCTTTGACTGTTTTTCTTGAGCAGATGGTCTATCGGAAACAACCTCTTTACTTTTGAGTTTGGGGTAAGGTCTGCATACGCTGTACCCTCCCCAGACCCCACTTTGTGGACTACACTGGGTATGTTGTTGTAACTGAGAAAGCCTTGAGAGGGACATCGAACACAGTTCTAAACTTGGTGGATAATGGGCCAACCCTCAACCCTTCTCCTCTTCTAATGACAAACTTACTTTTATAAACATATATGTTACTGTAATTCACATTTCTGCAGATATTTGGCTCTGAAAAATCTTGCCACTGTTTTTCTACAACAAGGTTCTCCTTACTACAAAGATGCTTTGCAATGTTATCTTCAAGCTGTAGAGATTGATAATAAAGATTCTGTTGTCTGGAATAAGCTGGGAACTTTAGCATGCTCAATAGGAATGTTGAGCATTTCCCGCTGGGCTTTTGAACAAGGGTTATACTGCAGTCCCAATAACTGTAAGCATTTTATGTCATGCTTAAGTTCTTATAAGCTTCCTTTTATAAGCTTTTCCTGTTACATGCCTTTACTGTTAAAGAGCCTCCATATTCACCTTATGCCAGAGGTCATCTTTCTATAACTTCAGCCTTTGCTTCTTCTTGACTAACGTGCAGGGAATTGCATGGAGAAACTTTTAGAAGTACTTATTGCTATAGGTGATGAGGTTGCCTGCCTTTCGGTCGCTGAACTAATTTTAAGACACTGGCCTTCCCATTCTCGAGCTTTGCTTGTTAAAAGAACTATTGAAGAGTCTGAACCAATTTCATTTGCCCCAAGAGGGATAGACAAGCTAGAAGCTAAACATATGCGGCTGCAATTCCCAGAGAAGAGAAAAGCTGTAGGTTTTGACCTTGATGAGGAACCCGTTTCCAAAAAATTGAAGCAAAATTTGGAGTTCTGCCTTCCACAAGTTTCCTGGACAGCCCTGGTCAGTGAACTTTTGAAAATTTTACATCCATCAATTGAATCTAGTTCTGAACTTGGACTAGGGAATGGCGTATGTGGTGACGTTAGAGTAATCATTAAATTGCCCAGCATACCAGGAAAATTTAAGGAGCTTTCAGGAAGGAAAGATACTTCACCCTCCACAGCTGCTGAAAGCATTTGCATCGGGGATTACAGGTCTGAGAAAGGTAGTGTTAGTAGCGAAAATGAATCAAGTATTTGTGGAGAACACCATCAAGAAAGGCGTAGCAGCCGCCTGGAAAGGCTCAGAAGCCGTAAACCAGACAAAGAAGAGTTAGATTTTGAGACCAACAGGGACCTCGCTAAAGTTGTAATGCAATTTCTTGGACCCTATCTTGTGAATCAGGCAGGACTTGCAGACCAAGCTGAGGATCTTCCTAATTCACCTGTCACAGAGTGTAGTGATGTTGTTGGCTTTGTCCTGAAAACGACGAGAAATCACGGTGCATACCACTTGGGTTACATGCTCCTGGAAGAAGTTGCCAGGCGAGGCATTTTGTATCAGGACGGCATGTCTAAATTTGTAGATCTGGAGAAGGTGATAAGGTTTTGGGGCCAGGAGAGGAGTCCTGAGTGCAATTTGTTTCTTGCTGAGTTATGTTATGATTTTGGTTTGTGTTCTTCGGACACATCAAAAAAATCTAGCTTTTTGTCAGAGGCTTCATATCATGTGTGCAAAATAATTGAATGCGTTGCTTTGGAATATCCATTCCACGTTATTGGTAGGAAAGAAAGTTCTTCAACGAGGGAGCATTGTCAGGGTAATGGCCATAGTGAATATCCATTTAGTAAAGATCATGGGTTTTGGGTTCGTTTTTTTTGGTTAAGTGGGCAATTGTCTCTATCAGATGGTGACAAAGCGAGAGCGCGAGAAGAGTTCTCTATTTCAGTGGAGCATTTAACAAATATGGAAAGCAAGTGTGACTTCGTTTTCTTGTCCCACTTAAAATCTCATAAGAGGCTGACTGTCAATAGAATCCTCCATGAGATTCATCTATTGGAGGTTGATTTTCTAATGAAGGATGGTATCCATCAGTTAGTTGAGAAAAATCTGCACTCTGAGTGTGTAAAGACACTTGCTCCTCTTCTCTTTTCCTCAAAAGAGGACTGTGCTGAATCATCATGTGTCACCAATCATACAGGGAGAGGGCTAACTTCAATTGAACTGTCTGCCTTAGATATTTTAATAAAAGGATGTGAGGAGACAGAGCCATTGGACATTGAGGTATATTTAAATTGCCACAAAAGGAAGTTGCAGATGCTCATTACTGCTGTTAGTGAGGAAGAGAATCAATCTTCTAACCAGCTGAAAGGTTCAAAATTGTTATCTATCTCTGACACAGAGTCAAAGGAAATCCCAAGTGACTTCTGGAACTTGGCTGCTCAAGAAGTGAAAGCAATATCTCAGTGTGCCTCAAGGATAAAAAGCATCACGAACTCTTCTGAAAACTCTGTAATTCAGTCTTATCTTAATCTTTATTTGGCCGTCTTTTCTTCATTATTGCAGATGCGTTGATCTTTGATTTCTTTTTTAATGAAAGCTAAATCACTATCAATATCGAGGTGAACAATAATTTCTTTGTGATGTGAAAAATATCCTGCATTCAAGTAGAGAATCTTAGACAAAACATACACAGAATGAACCTTTTTTTACATTTTGTTTAATTATATGCAGCGGGAAGGGAAGGGGAAATGAGGGAGAAGATTGCAAGATGGGGAACCAATGTGAAAGTTAAGTAACCAACCAATTGAACTACAAAGATTCTCCCTAGAATGAACTTTTTATTGGAAGTATTAAAAATGAACACCCCCCGCCCCCCCCCCCCCCAAAAAAAAAAAAAAAAGAAGCAAAACAAAAAAGAGAGGAAGAAGATTAAAAGAAAATTAGAAGACTGGCTTCTGACAAGTTCTTCACTATCAGTGAGCTAGGGGTGTTGACCTCATGTATCGGGGGCACTAGAAACATGGAATGCTATCATTGTAATCTTTTTTTGTTTTTTGATAACCATTGTGTCTGGGCCAACTTCCGCGCACCTCGACTAATTCCACGGGGCTATCATTGTAATGTTGTCCTCGCCTCTTCACATGTAGTTGAACATTTGCATGCTGTATTTAGCTTACTTTAAAGCTTTACATACGGTTGAGAGTACAATGCTTTTTGTGAGGTCTTAGGGGTGTTTCTAGGATTTCAATCACGAAATATGTAAGGTTTGATTTGTGCAATGGTGTTATGTTTTTCGGTTTGTGAATTATGCTGATAGTGTTAAGTGTAGTATTGGAGAGAAGCTGAGGTAAGAAAAGACTAGGTGATTTCTTCCCATTTGCGTAAGTCTTGGCGGACAAAGTTAGGCCGTACCTGTGCCGGTGGGAGGTAGTAGGCACCCGGTACTTGTGCTAGAGGAAGGCACCAGGTACCCGGTGGAATAGTCGAGGTGCGAGCAAGCCTGGCACCACTGTTATAAAGAAAGTGTTAAAGTACATCATTGATCTTTGCAACTTTGTCCCATAGTTTTTGGCTATTCAGTTGGCAAGTAATTCTACTAAAAGATTAGAGTATTATGCATTATGCTTATAATTATTATTGTAGTGATAGCCTTTTCCCATGATGCTTATGTTTATTAATGTTGTGAGGAAGCGTGGGAAAATATTAAGATGCATTAACTACATTATTTCTCTGAGTCCTATTTATAGACACTACATTACATTCCTTTTCCATGTAGGAGAGCCTAAAATCTTATTCCTAGTTCGAATCTAATACTGCCCCTCAAGCTGGTGCATATAAGTCATATGTATCGAGCTTGTTATAGATTTAACTCATACAAGGACCACTGAGAGAAACAACAACAACAACAACATACCCAGTGTAGTCCCAGTGTGGTCTTAGGAGGGTAGGATGTACGCAGACCTTACCCCTACCTTTATAGGGTAGAGAGGTTGTTTCCAATAGAAGCTCGACTCAAATGAGAAGGTAATCGAAATAAGGTTGCAAGAAAAATATGACAACAAAAATATCAAAATAGAAAGAATGCAAATGAAGCAACATATTATAGTACACCTTGGAGCATAGGAAACTATGTGATTACTAGATACTACTACTAGCAAGGCTATGAGGAGATGGGGCTAGTCCATGCCCTCGTCTCTCCTATCTAAAAGGCGACAACACCGGGCTATTTACTAACTTTCTACCCTAATCTTCGCCCTCCACACCTTCCTATCTATGGTCATTTCTTAGTAATCTGGACCTGTGCCATATCCTGTCTAATCACTCCCCTTAGTTCTTCTTCGGCCTACCTTTGCCTCTCCTGATTCCTGTTATAGCTAACCTCTCACATCTCCTTACTAGCACATATGCACACCTCCTCTTTATGTGTCCGAACTATCTCAAGCTCGCTTTCATCATCTTGTGTGCCGGGGGCACTCCCACCTTGCCCCGTATTACTTCATTTATGTTCATATCTCTCGTAGTATGTCCACAGATCCATATGAGTATCCTCATCTCTCCTACACTCATCTTATGAAAGTGCATGTTCTTGACAGGCCAACACTCCGCCCTATACAACAAAGTTGGCCTAACCTTACCCTTACGCCATGACACATTCTTATCGTACAATACCCGGATATGAGCCTTCATTTCAACTACCCTGCTCCAATACAATGAGCAACATTATAATCAACCCCCGTCTTACATACCCAGATGTGAGTCTCTATTTCACCTACCTTTCTCCAATACGATAATTCAACTTACCAGGTAGCCTCTTATATCTTAAGGATCATTGATCGGCTCCGCCCTCCCGGCAAGAGTATAGCATTTGGATCCATAGAAGTGTCAATAAGTGTTGTGAAATTCAATATTTGATCCAGTTAATACCTAAAGGGGTCGTTTGGTTGGGAAAGAGTTGTCTTAACTAAAGGGTTCGTTTGGTTGGGAAAGAGTTGTCCCGGGATAACTAATCCCGGGATCAGTTATCCTGGAGTAACCCGGGATTAGTTAACCCACCATGTATATGGGATAACTAATCCCATCATTATGGTGTAAATGGTGGGATAAATAATCCCGGTACTAACTAATACTTCAAACCAATCCCGGACTATTTATCCCTTATACCTCACACCAAACGACCCCAAAGAATTCGATATATCGAGGTCTTTAGTTTGGAGTGTGGAAAGAGATGTTGCTTTAAATTAGCGATACAATCTTGATCATTGCAGGGGATAACAATATTGTTAACACTAAACCACCAAATAAATACACTGGAGCAAAATGTTGATAAGACACAGAGTGATCAACTTCACTACGAGTCATGCCAAACTCTTGAATTATTGTGCTAAACTTTCCAAATTAGACTTGAGGAGAGATTGTTTTAGACATATAACGACCGACACAATTGACATACAAGGCTAATACTAGACTCCCCCAAGCAACAAATCCGGTGTTTGCTTCATGTAAACTTGGACCTTAAGGTCACCATAGAGAAAAAACATTCTTAATGTCCAATTGATAAAGAGGCCAATGGCGGATACCAACCATGGATAAAACAAGATTGACAAATGCTATTTTAGCCACTGAAGAGAAAGTACCGCTGTAATCAAGCCCAATGACAATCAACAATAGATTTACCTGAAAGAAGAGGAACAAGCTCCCAAGTACCACTTATATGTAAAGCAAACATATTGTAAAATATGGCCTGTCGCCATCTTGGATGAGGAAGTGCTTCACCTATAGACTTGGGATGAAAACAAAGGACAACGATGATACAAAGACATAATGGGGTAATAACTTTAATAAGTATAAAGTACGAGTGGATCGTATACCTTTTCTAAGTGCAATCAGTTGACTAGGAAGAGACAAGCCCATGGTAGGTGCATGGTCTAGTGCAAGACGTGAGTTGTATGGGTGACATAAATGATGATGATAAGTCAGGAGTGGTGGCACTGTGGCTGGAGATGTAGAAGTAACAATAGAGTCCTCAAAAGTTGATATAGGTTAGACCTCAAAAATATTAGGAAGATTAGATAATGTAAAAGTAAGGTCGAAACTCAAAATGTGATATCGACTAACATAAAATATTGATGAAGATTAGGTGAATAACGATGATACCCTTTCTGAACATGAGAATAACCTAGAAAAACACATTTGAGAGCATAAGAGGCTAATTTATCTTTCTCGATGGTCAAGTCATGAATAAAACATGTGGTCCCAAACTGTGTTGTCAAGGCACGCTTAAGTCATAAAGCAAGCTCAGAATGTGGTGAGCACTTCGCGTCGCTTAATGTGCATTTCAGTGTTGTCATCAAGGTTCTAAAGACATACATTTCTTTCCAATGAGCCTCTTTTAAAGAGGTGATACTAAACAATTGATATTTCACTTTATCGTATTTTTTTTTTCAATTTCTTTATTTATATATTTATCATTCATGCTTATAATTATTAGTCTTGGACTAAATATATATATATTTGCATTTTTCTCCCTTTGTGTCTTTTTTTATTAAATCCCATGTTTTTTTGTTACAAAGTTAACAATTGATTCCCACACTTCATTTGTACTTAAAACCCCAACAGACCTTGGAATTTTTGTATGCTTTTTTCTTTTGATAACATTGCTCCCAAAAACACGAGGAAAAGAGCGTATAGAGGTGACCGAGGAGAGATTACGGAATAAGGAATTTGATTCCGTAGGGAAGATGAGGATTCATTAAGTAGAAAGATGTGAGAATTGCATCGCCCCCAAAACACATCGGAACATGGGATTGAATGAGAAAAGTGCGAGCAGTTTCAGTGAGGTGCCCATTTTTTCTCTCAGCTAGGAGGTGTACATACAAGATGTATGATAAATAGTTCCTTGGTGAATCATAAACTGCTGAAACTAGGAGGATAAGCATTCCAAAACAAAAACTCTTGAATATAAAAACAATTCAGAGCAATCTTTCAATAAGAAAATCCAAATACATCTTGAATAACATCAATGAAACTGATTAAATAACCAAGTTCTACGGTTTAACAGACTCTACCAGGACCTCAAATATCAAGTAGTTTGGATTCTCAAGTTGACACGATTTACAATCTAATGTGGACAAACTAGACGTATTAGGCACCGTCTTTTGTAGTTTGAATAAATTCGAATCTCCTAAATAGGGGTGGGCATAATCTCACGACCCAAAAACTCAAGTTATGATGGCATCTACAATAACCCGCCAGTAGGTAAGCCACGCCATAACTCGAAATGGCGAGTTACGGACAAACGGACAGAAGGGAAAACATGGTGAAAATAGTAAATAAAGCGACTACTGACCGAAAGGAAACAGAGCATACATACACATATAGGGAGGGGAAAGAGTAAAAATGTACAAAACAAGTTTCCCCAAGTCCACGGAGTTTCCAACTCCCAGGACCTGGTAAAGCTAGTTTAAGAGCCAGTAAATAAGGAGTACTAGACAAGTGCAATATGTACAAAATAGTCTCTGAAAGATACAAAATAAGACTATCCCAAAAGAGAGGGATATATGGATCAACCTCGGACGCTGAAAGCTCACCCTTATCTCTGATAAACAACTCTGCTCAAGGGTGACGTGAACGGCGCTGACTCGTACTAAGATCTGCATCAGGTAAAAGGATGCATAAGGGTAGTATGAGTACCAAAACACGCGGTACTCTGGAGGCATCATAGACCGACAGAGCTCAATTAAAGTAAAAGCATAATGGAGTGCGAATATATGTAAAGGTAATAAAAGAGGGGTCAAAAAGAGAGTAACAGGCTAAACCTAGGTAAACACGAGAGTCATACGTAAATAACTCGGAAAATGTAAATAAGCCCCTAGCTACAACCTTATTGGGTCCCCACAAGCGCAGAAGGTACACGCAACGAAAAACAAATCCAACTAAGCCCCCATAAGCATGGTACATGCAAAAACGATAATACTAACATAACCCAAATACAATAGTAAGTACCGTAAAAGTAAGCCATAATATGCAATGAATGTACCGTGTACTCCTCCTTCAGCCGTACGCATAAACAATGCCTAGACTCGAACTAGATTCTCAACCAGAAGTCAATAACAATACATGCCGGACTTGAACCGGGACTAAATATATAATAAGCAGTAAAATCGGATGTCGGGCTCGAACCGAAACTAAATATGTAATAAGTAGTAAAATCAAGTGTCTGGACTTGAACCTAGTTTAAATAGTCTATTTTCCTTTTTAGAAAACCAAATTCGTTAAAAATATTTCAAAATACCATTGTTGAGTTGAAAACAATGTTTTAAGGCCAAAATGCTAAAATGCCAAAGATACCGAATCAAACAATTACAACAGAGTGAACAAGCCAACCCAATACTGATAATCAGGCCACTAGTATGCAACCTAGGTGATTTATAGTCATCTATAGCAGGAAGGAACACTATCCTAAGGTAATTTACTTTAGGAAGGGCGATATGCTGGCTACAAGCTCCGTCAATCTAAGGCAAACAACTACCCAAACCTAGATTA
Source organism: Capsicum annuum (assembly GCF_002878395.1). NCBI lineage: Eukaryota > Viridiplantae > Streptophyta > Magnoliopsida > Solanales > Solanaceae > Capsicum > Capsicum annuum. The sequence continues at coordinate 91,314,052 of NC_061118.1, read as the reverse complement.
AGACATATAAGTCCAAACCCAAAGGGTCCTCGGTATGCTAAGTCTGGTCCTACAGGGGAAGCAAGGGGAAACAACTACCTACCCTAAGGATTTAAAGGCAGAATCTACTCTAAAGCCCCTTAACCGGCTATAAGAATCATAAATACCTAAAATATTACTCGAGCCACATTTCCTCACCAACAATTAACAAATTATCACACTATAATGAGCAAATTCTAAAGGTAGGTAAGTCGTAGCCTACTTGGACGCCGAAGAACGCGCTCACAATCCACTTATTTGGAGAATTTTCCTTCCGAGAAGCCTTCAACCGCTGTCACGCTATCAAAATAGTAATCTAGACGTCAAGACGAGAATAACTATACCTATATTGCTATATAGAACTCTGGGTTGAAAATTGGGTCAAAAATAGGCTAGTGGAGCCCGACGCGGAATCAGAAATTGGATCTGTCCTTAGGTCCATCTCATCTCAAGGATCACGTGCTCCAAAATTGCGCACAATACGAGCTTAACAAAAACCCCAAGAAGTCCAAGAAAACAAGAACTTCAACTAGAGAATTAACGAAAATCAAAGCTAGGAACTTACATATTAATGACAAGAAAATGATAGGAATGAGAACCCAGTGACCTAGGTTTCAATTTGATGATCCACACGGATTTTCAAGCTCCCAAGATGCTTTAATGGAGAGCTCTATATTTAGACACGGCAAAAGACTCATGAAGAACAAGTATATAAGTACCAGCTCTGGAGTGGTCGCTAAGGCGGCTTCGCGTAGGGAACAATAACGTCACTAGGGGGGTCGATGTTGACATCATCAGCAACCACTAAGGCGGCATCACTTAGGCGACAAAAGGTTGCTAAGGCTGCTGCACCAGATGCTTTACACTAGATTTTTCAGCCAAGTTTAAAAACTTCGATTGAGTTCTCGAAATTCGTTCGGAACCCCATGCACGCAAATGAAATATGCTACCCTACCAAAAGTGGCATTCCGAACTCTGCGGAACCATCAAAATTTTCAGCAGAAGCCAACAACAACAACATACCCAGTGTATTCCCACCTAGTAGGGTCTGGGGAGAGTAGAGTGTACGCAGACCATACCACTACCTCAAGAGAAGTAGAGAGGCTGTTTTTGATAGACCCCCGGCTTAGGACCAATAACAGTATAGCCAATACAAAAAGTAAGTGCATATAAACTAGTATGGTACACAAAACAAACTAACAGTATAACAAACACAAAAGATAAGTGCATAATAAACTAGTACGGGATGCAAAAAAGCCAACACCACTAGACCCAAAAACTACAGCCACAACACTACGAACCAGAAACTCCAGACCCTAAGGAGCACTCCCCTATTACTACCGCCGTGCTCCCACCCCCTAACCCTCTACCCTAATCCGCGTCCTCCACACCTTTCTATCAAGGGTCATGTTCTCTGTAAGCTGTAATTGCTCCATATTATGCCTAATCACCTCCCTTTAATATTTCTTCGGTCTACCTCTAGCCCGCCTAAAACCATCGATAGCCAGAGTCTCACACCTCCGCACTGGAGCATCAGGGCTCCTTCTATCACATGCCCGAACCAACGTACCCTCAGTTCTCGCAACTTATCCTCCACTGAGGCAACTCCTACCTTCTCCCGAATAATCTCATTCCTCACCCTATCTTTCCTGTTATGTCCATACATCCATCGCAATATTCGCATATCTGCTACCTTCACCTTTTGAATGTGGGAGTTCTTAACTGGCCAACACTCCGCTCCATACAACATAGCCGTCCAGACTACCACTTTGTAAAACTTACCTTTAAGCTTCGGGGGCACTTTCTTATCACAAAGAACTCCCGAAACGAGCCTCCAATTCAACCACCCTGCCCCAATACGATGCGTGACATCCTTGTCAATCTCACCATTACCCTGAATTATGGACCCCAGATACTTGAAACTCTCCCTCTTCTGGATGGCCTGAGAGTCTCGCTTCACAACCACTCTATCTTCTTGCGACATATCACTGAACTTACACTCCAAGTACTCCATCTTGGTTCTACTTAACCAAAAACCTTTAGATTCAAGCGTCTGTCTCCAAATCTCCAACTTATCATTAACTCTACCCCGAGTCTCGTCGATTAGAACCACATCATCTGCAAATAACATACACCAAGGCACCTCCCCTTGAATATGTCGCGTCAAAACATCCATCACCAAGGCAAATAGAAACGGGCTAAGAGTCGATCCCTAGTGCAATCCAATCAAAACTATGAAGTGCTCCGAATCTCCACCTACCGTCCTCACACAAGTCTTCGCACCATCATACATATCCTGAATCGACCTAGTGTACGCCATGGGCACCCCTTTAGCCTCCAAGCACCTCCACAGAATCTCCCTGGGAACTCTGTCATATGCCTTCTCTAGATCAATAAACACCATGTGCAAGTTCTTCTTCCTCTCTCGAAACTGCTCCACTAATCTCCTCACAAGGTGAATGACCTCAGTGGTCGAGCGACCAGGCATGAAACCGAACTGATTCTCAGAGATCGTCACGATCCTCCACATCCTCAACTCTACCACCCTTTCCCAAACCTTCATAGTATGACTCAACAACTTAATACCTCTATAGTTGTTACAACTCTGAATGTCTCCCTTGTTCTTATACATTGGAATCATCGTGCTCCACCTCCACGCTCCAGGCATCTTAGCAGCTCTAAAAATAATGTTAAACAACCTTGTCAACCACTCCAGACCTGCCCCGCTAGTGCTCTTCCAAAAATCTACTGGAATCTCGTCTGGCCCCGTCGCCCTACTCCCCCATATCCTGCGAATAGCTCCTTTGACCTCCTCAACCTTGATACGTTTACAAGAACTATAATCGTGACCCTTCTTAGATATCTCTAAGTCTCCCAACACAGAACCTTTGTCCCCCTCGTCGTTCAAAAGTTTATGAAAATAGGACTGCCACCTCTCTCTAATGAGGGCATTCTCAACCAACACTATACCAACCTCTCCTTTGATGCACTTCACTTGGTCAAGGTCACGAGCCCTCCGCTCCCTGGCCTTGGCCATCCTATACAACTTCTTATCTGCGCCTTTCTCCTCTGGAGCCGCATACAAACTCTCAAAAGCTGCTGTCTTAGCCGTCGTAACCGCCAACTTAGCCTCTCTTCTAGCTTCCTTATACTCCGCCTTATTCTTCTGCCTTTCCTCTTCTGCCTTTCCTCATCATCCTCATCTCCTAGTAAACCCACACATCCATCTCAGCTTCCTTATCACTAGTGTTCAAAGAAGCATGACGCAGAAAAAAGCGACAAGGCTCCGCATCACGCATTACGCGATGCGTGAAGCGATACGACCACATCATTGAAGTGAAGCACAATTTAAAAGAAAAAGGACCTAATAGAGCATCCAAACAATAAATCATAAGTGAAAAGACCACAACAACTATATAATCAACAATGAAGACGATATATATTAGCAAAAGTTTAAGTGAAACACCAAACTCACAGGTTTGATCACTGAAACACAATCGCAAATAGAACAGTTAAATAAAATAGCAAAACAAATTAAAAAAAGGAAGAAAAAACAAATCTAAATTAATAATGTTTCAATCTAAAGCTCTTCTAGTTCATCAAGATTGTCCAAATCTTTATTCCTCTATGATCATCATAATGTTCATGATCTTCAAATTCCTCATCTTCCTCATCTCCTCTTGAAGTAGCAACTTCTTTTTCCTTGTTATGTGAGCTCGAAGTACTCCCGCTTAAACCATAACGACGCTCATCAACCTCACCTACCTCGGCAACAACACCCAAGTGAAGTCAGCATCTCCATCAAAAATTGATTCATCTTCAGTAGTCTCAATTCCAGTTAGCCATTCATTGACATCATCAATATTGTCCAAGCTAATTGGATCAAGTCCATTGTGAGCATTGTAACGACGCCTCAATGTTCTGTTGTATTTTATGAACACCAAGGCACTGAGGCGCTTTAGAGTTGGTCTATTCCTCTTCTTGGTATGGATCTGCAAATAAATATTGACAAGTATAAAGTCCAAGGCATTTGAGATATAATATACATATCTCAATATACTAAAGCTTTCCTTTAACTCTTACGTGTTCGAACACGCTCCAGTTTCTTTCACACTCAGATGAGCTACAAGTTAGACCCAAAATTCTGGCGGTGAACTTTTGTAACTCTGGAGTTTTCTGAACCATAAAGCCTCCACCATTCAACTATTATAAAGTAATTATTCAAAATTAGCAACTATAAAGAAATAACTTGAAGTGTTAATTTAATTGGAACGTAGGAGTCATTCACTTGGTGACTTTTTGTCTCTTTGTCTTATGGCAGTTGGTATTTCAAAAAGTCCCTTAGCACTTTGGTAAGTGCTAATCTGATTGGTAATTTTATCTTGCATATCTTCATTATCAACCATCTTTGCAATGCACGTATGGAATCCCACCATCATACTCTTATTTAGTAAATCATTCTCACGATTATAATAGAGTGATGGGTTCAAGATATTACTAGCTACATGCAACGATTTATGGAGTTGATCAATCTACCTTTTATTGATGATCTCGGTGTTTTTGACTGGACTTTTCTTGCCTGAGATTTTCAAGCCTTGTGATGTTATTAGTTTTCATAGATTACCGGTAGAAAGTGGTTTAGGTGCAGACAACTACTTAGGTCATCGGAAAATTGCACAGTGAAATGAAATTTTCTTTCCTGGAAGGTGCTAGTATGTTTGCACACGTGATATTGTCTCACCAAGGCTGTGATACCATGTGTGAAAGCGTGGAAAAATATTACTAAAATGCATTAACTATGTTATTACATCGCCCAATTTATAGACACTACATTATAATCGTTTTCCATGTAGTAGTCTTTATACAATCGTTATGGATGCGTGGAAGCTGTGCTGCATGGAATAGGGAAAATAGGGCAGCCCGGTGCACTAAAGCTCCCGCTATGCGTGGAATAGGGTTATTAAACAAAAGGGCAGCCCGGTGCAGTAAAGCTCCCGCTATGTGCAGGGTCCGGGGAAGGGCCTCACCACAAGCGTGGAATAGGGTTATTGTTTATTTATATTTTAAGTAGTTTTGTTTATTAAATATTTATATTTAAGTAGCTTTATTTATTATTATAGAATACTTTTATGTTTCCTAGTTTCATAAGGATTAGGCTTGCTATTGATGTAATAAGACTCCTATTTAAGGGGAGATATAAGGAATACGAATAGTTTCAATAAAAAAAGAGATTTGAATTATCTCTTCTATTGAATTCTAAGGTTTTAGCCTCCCTTTGGCTGAATTTATCTACAAAATAGGCTGATCTAGGAATTCAAACAAAGGCAAGGGAAAGTCGAAATCAATTGATTCAGACTTTTCTGTTCATGGTCTTGTGACTTGATCGTTCTCCAAAGATCCTAACACAACCCTATTCCTAGGCCACCAGACTTCGGTGGGATATGTTAGTTGGTTTGGTATGTCTTGGGTGATGTGAAGATCTGTGAAGGACTTGCTGTTTTGTTGCAAAGCTTGAAGAAGCAGGAGAAAGAGCAAGGCCTAGAATGTTGTTCCTCTGGCTTTAATGTGGATCATTTGGAGAGAGAGAAATAGGAGGGCTTTTGGAAGGGTACAAATGAGTTTTGGGCAGTTGAGTAGTAGTCTCCGATCCCTTATTTATTGTTGGTGCAACTATTATTTGAACGTGAAAAATTCGGTCAAAAAATGCAATCTTTGCTGTAAAATAGAACAAGCATGTTATCTGCACCCAACAGTACGTAGAGATATGGAGAGAGGGGACAGCTTTGTTGAGGACCTTTCTTTGCTTTCTTTTATGAACTCCACTGGTTTATAGAAGATTGGGGGGTCTTTCGTAGAGATCCATATGTTTTTGGCGGTTCTTTACTTTTTGGTGTACTTCTTGTATGCGGCCTATTTTGGCCTTTTGATTTATGAAATGAATTGTTTACCTGATTAAAAAATACTGTCTTATTCCTAATCTAACAAATGCTATCACCTAGTTTTCAAAGAGCTGACTGGACCTGGAGCTGCAGAACAAAGTAAACAAAGAGAAATTTGATAGTTTGAAGATGTAGATAATGCATTTTGTAAACTTCAACATTTGATAGTTCGAATATGTAGATAATGTAGTCTGTAAACTTCAAAATTTGATCCCAAATAGGCAAATACTACTGCAAAAGCTCAAATGAAGCATCTTTCTTATGGGTTTTGACCAACTTTAGTCATATTATGCTTGTTTGTTCACAACTTTCTCCTGTTTGTCATAGTTTTGACGTTGCATACTAGATAGTCAACCGTAGTTCTATGGTTATGATGCTTCTTGTAAGATTAGAAGTTAATTATGCCAATATGATAGTCTGTCATGTGTTTCATTTGGTCAAAATCCTTTGTCCACCAAGGAAAGAAAGTGATAAGTCTACTCAAAAAACAAAAACTGGGAAGTTTAATTACATTTGACTTGCCATCTGTGCACTCTAGTTATAAGCCTTGCCTCTTTTTCCCTTCGATTTGTTTGTGATTTCCTTGCTCTCTCCATTTAATACTACATTCCCTTGGAAATGGATGCGTCTCATCTTACCTGTATTTTGCACTTTTCTCATCCTGAACTTCGCTCATATATACAATTAAGGTCCATGTTCTTGTTGACAATTATATTAGAAGAAATGTAAACTGGTACTTTACATTCTAGTTTTCCAAGAAATTATGACGTTTATTTAGTTGATGAGCAATGATCTTCGGAAACCAATTTATTTTTTCTGCATGTTCTTTTGATAAGTAAGTTTTGTGCTAATGTTGCAGAATTTGATACATATTTCCCTTGCAGAATGGTGTTCCGATGACTGTCATTGGTGATATTCAGTCGTTGCTGCTGATGTTTATGTGTAATGTTGCCAACACATATTCTTGTAAGAAATTTTCTGCTTCAGGAATTTCAGATCATAGGGAACAAAGAGAAAGCTTGTACTTCGTAGATGCGGCTATTGCATTTTGTAAACTCCAACACTTGATCCCAAATGTTCCTATAAAAACTCAAGTGAGACATCTTTCTTTCTTTAGAGGGTTTAGACTGTCAAATTTCAGCTGCAACATTAATGTCTGCTATCTTAATCTTTCATTAGAAACAAGCTGATCTCTTCTACCTTGTCATGTCAGACAGAGTTGATCGTGTCTATCCATGACATGCTTGCTGAGTTTGGTGTCTGCTGTGCAAATGCAACTGGTGAAGAGGAAGAAGGAGCATTTCTAAAACTTGCAATAAAGCACCTATTAAACTTGGATATGAAACTGAAGTCTAACTTTCAATCTGCTTGCAAAGAATCTGAAATGTCTCAATGTGAAGAAGAGTCTCCCCATGATAATAATGTTCAGAAGTCTGAGCAACTTTCTCATGAAAGCCATATCAAAGTGTTATCAAACTTATCAAATTTGGAGAAGCTAAATGTGGAAGCAGGTCTGGTAGATAGGGCGGAAGCTACCGTTTCAGATAAAGATGCTGTTGAGAGGATTAGTGCAGAAGCTATTTCTGCCAGTAAATCTGTAGAGGTTGAGAAAACTGAAGTGGAGAACAGTAAGAATGTTGGTGATGTCTCTGATGGTATGTACCCTAGATCGGCAAAGTCAAAGGATCAGTTGGTCGAAGATGGAACTGAGCTAATTGAAGATGCAAAAGAGGAGCTTGAAGTTGCCATTGATAATGCTTTAGATCAGTGCTTTTACTGCCTGTATGGATTGAATCTAAGGTCTGATGCATCTTATGAAGATGATCTAGGTGTGCATAAGAACACAAGCCGGGGTGATTACCAAACTAAGGAACAATGTGCTGATGTTTTTCAGTATATACTTCCTTATGCTAAAGCTTCTTCTGTAAGTGCTACGTGTCTTCTTTTTCTCGAATCCCATTTATCAAACCTTCCTCTTTTTCCCCAAGTGAGGTATAATATATTATTTTAAAAGCTCTCAAATTTGCTCGTCCTTCAGAGAACGGGGCTCATTAAACTCCGAAGAGTCCTTAGAGCTATAAGAAAGCACTTTCCACAACCACCAGATGATGTTTTAGCTGGAAATGCAATAGACAAGTTCTTAGATGGACGTGAAATGTGTGAAGACAAAGTCTCAGAGGAAGCAGGATCCAGTGGCTTTCCTGAATACATGACAAAGATATTATTATCAGATCCCAGAAGCCTTGAACAACAGAAAGCATCATCAAAAGGAAGGTAAACACGTTTTTTGTGGGATCAGCACTTTGGCAAATGAACTTACTAGTACTTTGGACTGTGGAATCAAACAGATTTTGTCATTGGTTGTTTGCAGGTCTGAGCAATACCTGGAGGTTTATAGCAACTTGTATTATCTTCTTGCTCAGTCTGAAGAAATGAATGCAACTGATAAATGGGCTGGCTTTGTTCTGACGAAAGAAGGGGAGGAATTTGTGCAGCAAAATGCAAATCTCATAAAGTATGATTTAATTTACAATCTCCTACGCTTGGAGAGTTGGCAGAAACTTGCGAATATCTATGATGAGGTAAATATTCTGGTATCTATCTTTTGCAGCTATACGCTCCCTACTGGAAGGCTTTTTTCTACTGTGAGGAGTTCTTGTCATGCACTTCATAGTTACTTAATCTATTTGTTTTTCTTACTTTTTCTGGGAACACAGGAGGTAGACTTGCTGCTAAATGATGGAAGCAAGCAAATAAATGTTCTGGGATGGAGGAAGAATGCTGCTTTATCTGAAAGAGTTGAGGCAAGTCGCCGAAGGAGCAGGCGATGTTTGTTGATGACCTCAGCTTTGGCGAAAACAGCAGATCAACAGGTATGCTTTTGCATTTTGATAAGAATCAGGTTACTTGCAGAAAACAAGAAAATAATGCGGAAGCGAAAATACAAAGCTTAAAGACAGAAACTGAAAGATGTGTGAAATTCGAGAATAAAATTCCCAAATTCCAAACAAGTGGTAAGAACCCTAATTGATCTTAGTATTCATAAATTAGCGGGTTAAAACTAATTATGATAGTTGTGGAAAAAGATGATTGAATAATTTCATTCATATGTTTCTATGTCATATACATGGCTTTATATACATAGGAGATCATGGAGTAGAATCACCTAAATCTCATGAAATTTGGAATTGTACTGAATCATATATTGTACATAAAGGGAAAGAATCATAGATATGATATTCTAGATTACAATTATCCTAAGATCTTAGAGGATCAGATCTTGATATGATAAGATGAATATCTTCCTTGAAATTCTCCATCAACCAACATTCCCCCTCAAGCGGGTGAATGGATATCTTTCATTCCTAGCTTGCTTATATCTTGAAACATATTGTTTGACGGTACTTCTGTTAAAGAATCGACCACTTGATCTTTTGTAGATACAAATGGCATACAAATGAGTCCACTATCTAATTTCTCCTTAATGAAATGTCTATCCACTTCAATATGCCTAGTACGATCATGCTGTACAGGAATATGAGCTATTCTTATTGCTGATTTATTGTCACAATATAGTCTCATAGGTCCTTCCCATCTTGTCTTCAAATCATCAAAGATTATCTTTTACCATAAAAACTCACAAACTCCCATAGCCATAGATCTAAACTTAGATTCCGCACGTGATCTGGCTACTACATTTTGCTTTTTACTCCTCCAAGTCATCAAATTTCCTCCTAAGAAAGTGCAATACCCGGAACATGCCCTTTGATCCACTAATGAACCAGCATAGTCTGCATCAACATCAGTATAAGCCTCTAAAACTATGTCTAGTCCTCTTTTGAATAGTATTCCTTTTCCTGGAGTTCCTTTAATATACTGCAAAAAGCTGTCGCTTGAAGATGTGTTTCTCCAGGATCGTGCATAAATTGGCTAACAACACAACAAAAGCAATGTCCGGCCTTGTATGGGACAAATCGATCAATTACCCTACAAGCCTTTGATACAAACCTTAATCTATCATGAATTTTTTGGAGCATTGCACAATCTATGATTATATTCAATAGGTGTAGCCACTAGTTTACACCTTAAATTTTCTGTTTCTTTCAGCAAATCAAACACATACTTTTGTTGGGAAATATAGATTCCTTGTTTCTAGTGTGCCATATCGATTCTCAAAAAATACTTTACTTTCCCAAGCTTTTTAATGTCGAATTCTTTGAGTAAACAATTATTTTGATTTTGTATCTTCTCTGGATCATCACCTGTTACTATGATGTCATCTTTATAAACTAATAATGCTTCCTTTCCTGTTTTTGAGTGTCTTATGAACAAGGTGTGGTCTCCTTGACTTTGTCGATACCCTAGCTTGATTATGACCTTTGTAAATCTTCCTAACCATGCACGAGGTGATTGCTTTAGTCCGTAGAGTGCCTTCTTCAGTCTATACACCATTTCTTTCTTGCTTTCAAAACCAGGGGGTACCTCCATATAGATCTCCTTATCTAAGTCTCCATGTAAAAATGCATTTTTCACATCAAATTGTTGTAGGTTCCAATTAAAACTCGCAACCAATGATAATAAGATTCTTACTGTATTCATTTTTGTCACTGGGGCAAAAGTCTCCAAATAATCAACTCGATAGGTTGTGTATAAACCATTGTCTACCAAACGTGCTTTAAATCTTTCTATTGACCCATCTGACTTATGTTTCACAGTAAACACCCATCTGTACCCACTGACTTTTTCCATTTTGGTAATTCTACAATTTCTCAAGTTTTGTTTTTCTCCAACGCTTTCATTTCTACCTTCATAGCTTTCTCCCACTCTTTGTTTACTAATGCTTCAGACACATTTCTGGGGATAGGAATTGTGTGGAAGTTACAGGTAAAAGCTTTATGACTTGGGATAAGTTTTGATATGTCACAGAAAGGCTCAAAGGGTGTTGTGTGCAAGTTCTGGTTCCTTTTCTAAGTGCAATGGGAAGGTCTAGGTCATTAGGTTAGGTAGGTTCTTCATGATCAGTTTGGTTCAGGTTTGGGACGGATAGTAGGAGCAGTGACTTGAGGAGATGATTGCAGTTGAGTTGTTTGATCAGTTAGCCTCTTTCTTCTTGAATAAACCTGCAATGGTAGATTATTTTCTCGAGTTCCATTATCTATATCTAGATTAGGAGACTCGGTGGGTTCATTCGGATTTAGAGACTCGGGTGACTGAACAAAATGATGAATCAGATAAGGATTTGGCACGACTATATATAGACAAATCAAATAGTGATAAGTCTAGAGGTTCCCCTCCCTTCAATGAGCCCCCTGATTGCAAGAATGATTAAAAAATGATTCACTCTCATCAAATGGGATATCAGCTGAAACAAAGAATTTCTTTGATGATGGTTGATAACATTGTAGCCTTTTTGAGTAGGAGAATATCTTATGAAAACACACTTAAGAGCACGTGGATCTAATTTGCCTCTATTATGAGAATGAATATGAACATAGGCAACACTCTCGAAGATTCTATGAATCAATTTATTGGAAATTTCAAAATCCGGGAAGAAATTCGTAAGAGTATCAAGGAAGAAATTCGTAAGAGTATCAAGGGGCTTTAAAAGTTCAGAATTCTTGATGGTATTTTGTTGCTAAGGTGTGCAACAGTTAGGACAACTTCCCCCAATGCTGTTTTGGAACCTCTTTGTGAAGCAATAGTGATCTAGTAATGTCAAGTAACGGACCGTTTCTTCTCTCCCATTCCATTTTGTTGAGAAGTATCGATACATGAAGATTCATGAATAATTCCTCTTTTTTTTTTTTGGAAGAAGACTCAGAGGTTTTAATTGAAGTAGTCCTTGGCATTATTAGATCTGAATCTTTTTAATTGACACATCAACTTAGGTTTTGATCAAATTAAAATAGGTAGGAATAATTTGGTTGACATCTGATTTTTGCTTTAACAAATAGATCCACGTTACTTTTGTACAATCATCAATGAATGACACAAACCATCTAGCACCATAAATATTAGAAACGAGAGAAGGTGTCACTATGAATAAGAGAAAAAAGAGTCTTATCTTTTGTTACTAATTAGAAAGGAAACACGTTTGTGTTTTGCAATTTCACAATCATCACAATGAAAAGACTCAACAATCAAATCTTTAAACGAAGATGGAAACGTCATTTTGATCACATGGAAGGACGGATGACCTAACCTACTATGGTTAAGCCATACTTCCTCTTTATTGGACATAATAGATTCAGAGAAGAATGCACTAGATAAGTAATTTTTAGTTGTATCTTTACCATTGCGGAAATCGAGACAATAAGGGCCACCTTTCTCACTAGCACGTCCAATCATCTCCTTAGTGTTCTGTTCCTAAAACAAACAATATCTCCTTCGTCCTCTGTTCCTGAAATAAACAATATAAAGGAAGAAAGTTACTTGGCATTTGGAATCTTTGGTGACTTTTTGGACAGAAATGAGATTTACATATAACTTTGGGACATGAAGGATATTTTTAAGTATCAAGGACTTTCCCAATGTTATGTCTCCTTTTCCAGCTACAGTGATTACTAAAGCATCAACTATACTTATTTTTTTTATAGCTAGGACAAGGGGTATATGATATAACGAGATAAGATGAACTGGTGATATGACCAGTCGCTTCGGAATCAACCACCTAATTTGGAGAACGTTTGTCTGAGACATTAGTAACAAAGGAGGAAGAAATATCTGTGAAGGCCAGTGAACAACTACCTTCTAAAGCTGAGTACCGATTTATTTCATTAGTTTCAGGGCTGTTGGCTATATTTGCCTGCTTTCCATTACTAGTGTTTTCGTTTGGAGGTCTACCATTTAGTTTCCAGCACCTCTCTTGGGTGTGCTGATATTTTTTATAGTAGGTGTAGTAAAGATTGTCCCTATTGATTGACTGTTTGAATGAACCCGCAAGCTTGATGGTGCTCTCCTGTTGTGGAGCTCCAGATTCTCTTGAACTTGTCCCCTTTGCCACAAGAGCCGATCTTTCATTGATTTGAGTTTTAAGCATAACACTCCTTCGGCCTTCTTCTGCCTGTATAATGGCCATTGTTTCGTTTAATGAACACGACATCAAATTCCATATTTAGTCCTAAAAGAAAATCATAAATCCTTCTTTTTTCAATAAATCTTTTCAGAATCACAAAATTGATAATGATCCATTTCTTCCATAACCTTTCTAAAAAGTTAGAATATTTAGTGACAGGTCGATCTCCCTGTTTTGCTGCAGAAAGTTTTGTTTTTAATTCATTATCCTGGCAACATTTGGAGTACGCCATCTTCACTGCATCCTAAATTTCCTTAGCGGTTCTCAGAAACATAACGCTATCACTGATCTCCGAAAGCATAGAGTTCCATAACCAAGGCATCACCATTGCTTCCTGTTCATTCTATGAAATCAAACGTGGGTCTTCTTTAGATGGTCCTGAGCTTAGAAGATGTCGTAATTTCTCCTTATCCTTTAAAAAGGTATGAACTAGTTGAGCCCATTTTAGGTAATTTTTTCCATTCAACCGATAAGAGGTTTGAGTGTTTTGCAAATCTCTAGTTGAAATTGTGAGTTAATTCTCTACGGTTGTAGAAACATTTTCAGTGGCTAGATTATTTTCATCAGTACCATTTTAGGACATGGTTTTTGAATGGTTTCAATCTTTGGGCAGATACAACAACAACAACAACAAACCCAGTGTATTCCCACTTAGTGGGGTCTGGGGGGGGTAAGATGTACGCAGTCCATACCTCTACCTCTGATGAAGTAGAAAGGCTGTTTCCGAAAGACCCCCGGCTCAAGGCACAAGATATCACACAAACACATAGTACAGCACAGAAGCAGATGACATAACATAAATACGGCACCCATAAGGAATATAAAACAGAGGATAGCAGAGGAAGCACACAGATTCGTAATAAGCATGGAACACTGAATACGGAATCATAACGGGAATAAAAAATAAAAAAATAAAAAAACCCCCACCAAGTAATTCCCTACACTAGCGACCCAATCTGGCCCTACTCTTCTGCCGTAATTTGCGTCTTCCAGACCTTCCTATCTAGGGTCATGTCCTCGGTGAGCTGTAACTGTTCCATGTCCCGCCTAATCACCTCACCCCAGTACTTCTTCGGCCTACCCCTACCCCGCCTAAAACCATCCAACGCTAGCCTCTCACACCTACGGACCGGGGCATCCATGCCCCTCCTCTTCACGTGTCCGAACCATCTCAATCGTGCTTCCCGCATCTTACACTCCACTGAAGTCACACCAACCTTCTCCCGGATAGTCTCATTCCGAACTCTATCCCCTCGAGTCAGTCCACACATCCAGCGCAACATCCGCATTTCTGCCACCTTCATTTTTTGGATGTGGGAGTTCTTAACTGGCCAACACTCCGCTCCATACAGCAAGGCCGGACGGACTACCACCCTATAGAATTTGCCTTTAAGCTTGGGCGGCACCTTCTTATCACACAGCACCCCCGACGCGAGTTTCCACTTCATCCATCCCGCCCCAATACGGTGCGAGACATCCTCGTCAATCTCACCGTTACTCTGGATCACGGACCCGAGATACTTGAACTTATCCCTCTTACATACCTCCTGTGCTTCCAGCTTCACTACTACCTCGTTCTCCCGCCTCACGTCATTAAACTTACATTCCACATACTCTGTCTTGCTTCTGCTCACCCTGAACCCTTTAGACTCAAGAGTTTGCCTCCACATCTCTAATTTGTCATTTACACCCCCTCGAGTCTCATCTATCAGAACTACATCGTCTGCAAAGAGCATACACCACGGCACCTCCCCTTGAATACGCCGCGTCAACACATCCATTACTAACGCAAACAAAAAGGGACTAAGAGTAGATCCCTGATGCAATCCTGTCCGGACAATCCTGTCCGGACAGTGAAATGCTCTGAGTCTCCTCCCGCCGTCCTCACCTGGGTTTTCGCTCCCTCATACATATCCTTAATTACTCTGATATATGCCTGCGGTACTCCCCTCACCTCCAAGCATCTCCAAAGCACCTCCCTGGGGACTTTGTCGTAAGCCTTTTCCAGGTCGATAAACACCATGTGCAGATCCTTCTTCCTTTCCCTATACTACTCCGCCAACCTCCGTACCAGGTGGATTGCCTCCGTCGTCGAGCGGCCGGGCATAAATCCGAACTGGTTTTCCGAGATAGACACTATCCGTCTCAGCCTCACCTCGACCACTCTCTCCCAGATCTTCATAGAGTGACTCAATAACTTAATCCCCCTATAGTTATTACAACTCTGAATGTCTCCCTTATTCTTATAGAGAGGGATCATGGTACTCCACCTCCACGCCTCGGGCATCTTTGCCGTCCTGAAAATTTCATTAAACAATCCAGTCAACCACCTTACACCAGCCTCTCCAACGAACTTCCAAAACTCCACCGGTATCTCATCCGGCCCCGTCGCCCTACCCCTACGCATCCTGCGGACTGCCTGTCTAACCTCTTCTACCTTAAAACGTCTACAATAGCTAAAATCCCGACACTCCTCTGAGTGCTCCAGTTCCCCTAACACAATAGCTCTGTCCCCCTCGTCATTCAAGAGCCTATGAAAGTACGACTGCCATCTCTTCTTTATGTGGCCGTCCTCCACCAACACTCTACCGTCCTCCCCCTTAATGCACCTCACCTGATCGAGGTCACGACCCTTCCTCTCCCTAGCCTTAGCGAGTCTAAACAACTTTTTCTCCCCTCCTTTCCCCTGTAACCCTGCATACAAGCTCTCAAAAGCGGCCGTCTTAGCTGCCGTGACCGCTGACTTCGCCTCCTTCCTCGCTAGCTTGTACTCTTTCCTGTTTACCCGCTTCTCTTCTTCGTCCTTACTTTCCACCAACTTAGCATACGCCTCTTTCTTGGTCTCCACTTTCTTCTCCACCTCTTCATTCCACCACCAATCCCCCCGATGGTGACCGGCCCGGCCCCTAGAAACACCCAACACCTCCCTTGCATTCTCCCTGATGCACCTTGCCGCCCTGTCCCACATACTATCCACGTCCCTCCTACACTCCCACACCCCCTTGCCCGCCAACCTCTCCCCTATCTCCCACGCATTCACTGACGTCAAGCCGCCCCACTTAATTCTCGGTCTACACTCCTTACTCCTCCTCTTTCTATTCTTCTTTATACCCAAATCCATAATCAAAAGCCTATGTTGGGTCGAGAGATTCTCACTCGGGATGACTTTACAGTCCTTACACAACGCCCTTTCCCCTTTCCTAAGCAACAAAAAGTCAATCTGGGTCCTGGCTATCGCGCTCCGAAAAGTGATGCCTTGTGGAAAAAGATGATTGAATAATTTCATTCATATGTTTTTTTGTCATATACATGGCTTTATATACATAGGATATTGTGGAGTAGAATCACCTAATCTCATGAAATATGGGATTTTACAAAATCATATATTGGACATTATTAGAATATGAGTAGAAATAGGAATAGTATATAAAAATACTACTTGAAAAAGAATTGTACTATAGTGTCTATAAATAGGGTCTCGATGTAATTATGTAAACAAACAATTTAATAATATTTTTCTCCATTAATTCTCACATGGTATCAGAGAGTTGGTGAGAAATTTTAGAAAAGAAAACTCAGTCACTGTGTGTCAATTTCGGTGACTGATTTGTGTCTTTTTTTTATTTTTATTTTGTGGGTTTTATGAAAAATACAACACCATCAAAAGGATCGGGAAGATCAAGCGACAAAAATCCAACCAAAACCGCCGGAAAACTACCAACCACGCGTCGACATGCGTCTGCCGGAATTCTGAAATTCTGGCGAGATTTGGTCGCGCGTCAGCGCGTAAACCCGTTTTCGGTCGAATTTTTGAGTTCTTTTTTGTTGGGGTCGCCGATCCATTTCGCTTCGACCAGTTACTTTTTTATTTCGATTCCGGCAATATTTGAAGATTCCGATCATCGGAACCCTAATCCGGTGACATCAGATTTTTGTTTCTTTTCTGCAAGTTTTCAGACATCCAGATCATGTTTCTTGGTGTTTTCAAGTTAAAATTTTCAAGATGTCTTTTGGGTATGATGTTTTTGGTCCCAAAACTACTGGAATCGGAAGTTCAAGTCCTATGATCACTTCCGAACTTAATGGGAAGTTCAAATTATTTAGCCTGGGCTTCCTCGGTTGAGTTGTGGTGCTAAGGTCAAGGTGTCCAAGATCACTTAACGAACAAGGCTAGTGTGGTAAATGAAAAGGAAAAATCTAGCGCGGAAGATGCGAAAGCTAAAGAACAATGGGGGAAAGTTGAAGCTCAATTCTGTAGTCTCTTATGGCGATCTATTGATTCCAAGTTGATGCCCTTGTTTCGTCTTTTCCAGACTTGTAATTTAGTTTGGGAAAAGGTTCGTGCTTTGTACACTAATGATATATCTCGTTTTTATGATGTGATATCTTGAATGACCAACTTGAAGAAACAAGAATTCGATATGTCTACTTACTTGAGACAAGTACAAGCAATCATGGAAGAATTTGATACATTGATGCCCGTCATTGCGGATGTGGAAAAACAACAAGAGCGCAGACAAATGTTGTTTTTAGTTCTTACCCTTGCTGGACTTTCTACTGTCCATGATGCTGTACGTGATCAGATTTTAGCACGGTTCCTACAATTGATAAGTTATTCTCTCGTCTGCTTCGTCTTGTCGCGCCTCCCAGTCACAAAGTAATTTTATCACCGCTGTTGACTCTTAACGAACATATCAGCCTATGGAAAATCGGCGAGGTGGAGGTCGTTCTAAAAAATCTCGATCGAGGTGTAGTTATTGTCATAAAGTTGGGCACACTTAGGATATATGCCATAGTTTGCATGGTCCACCACCCAGTTATGATCCTATTGCTGTAAAGGAATATAATGAGTTCTTTCAGAATCGAGAAAGTAAGCAGATATCTCCACAACCTAATCGACCATCCTATAATGTTCATATTGCCCAAACAGAATATGATGAGTTCCTTCAGTATCAAGCAAGTAAGCATACATCTCCACAAGTAGCCTCGGTTGCCCAGCCTGATGCTTCTGTTGCTGGTAATCCTTTTGCTTGTGTTTCACAGTTTAGTACTCTTGGATTATGGGTTGTGGACTCAGGTGCTTCTGACCATATTTCTGGTAACAAATCACTTTTGTCTGATATTATTTATTCACAGTCTCTTCCGGCTATTACTTAAGCCAATGGGATCCGAACACAACCAAAAGGAGTTGGACAAGCCAAACCCCTACCTTCTGTCCCTCTAGACTATGTTCTTTAAGTCCCTGGTTGTCCTTTTAATCTTGCATCTGTTGGTCGTTTGACACGTGTCCTTCATTGTAGCATAACTTTTTTTGACGACTCTTTTCTAATGCAGGACCGCAGTACGGGACAGACGATTGGCGCAAGACATGAATCACAAGGCCTTTACCTTCTTATCTCTTCAAATTCCTTCACAGCATACTCCGTTACAGACCCTCCAGACCTAATTCACAAACGTTTGGGACATCCGAGTCTATCCAAATCTACAAAAGATGGTGCCTAGTTAGTCTAGTTTATCCACATTAGATTGTGAGTCATGTGGACTTGGGAAACACACCCGTGTTACTTTCTCACATAGTATTGAGTCATTCAGAGTCTATTTTCTCATTAGTTCATTCTGATGTTTGGGGTCCTAGTAGAGTCAGTTCAATTTTAGGTTTTCGTTATTTTGTTAGTTTCATTGATGATTTTTCAAGATGTACTTGGGTTTTCTTAATGAAAGATCGTTCTGAGATATTTTCTAGACTCAAAAGTTTTTGTGCTGAAATACAAACTCAATTTGGTGTTTCTATTCGTACTTTTCGCAGTGATAATGCCTTAGAATACTTATCCTCTCAGTTTCAGGAGTTCATGACTCATCAAGGAATTGTTCACCAGACGTTTTGTCCGTACACTCCTCAGCAGAATGGTATAGCAAAAAGAAAAAATAGGCAGCTTCTTGATACTGCTTGCACTCTTCTCATTGAATCCCATGTTCCGCGACATTTTTGGGACGATGCAGTCCTCACATCTTGTTATCTAATTAATAGAATGCCATCGTCTTCCATTCAGAATAAGGTTCCCCATTCTATATTGTTTCCACAGTCATATCTCTACTCTATCCCCCCTTGTGTCTTTGTGAGCACATGCTTTGTTCATAACTTAGCCGCTGGATAAGATAAATTAGCTCCTCATGCTCTTAAATATGTCTTCCTTGGTTACTCTCGAGTTCAAAAAGGGTATTGTTGTTATTCACCGGATCTTCGTCACTACTTTATGTCCGTCGATGTCACTTTTTTTTGAATCTCAACCTTACGATATATCTTTTGATCATCCTGATATCTCTGAGATTTTACCCGTATCTCCAGTCTTACTCGCACCATCCTTGGTCTTACCCGTATCTCCAGACTTACCTGAACCAACCTTTGAGGAATCAACAGTTACTTCTACGTCTCCAGCTGCAGTGCCACCACTTCTGGCATATCATCGTCGTGTGCGTCCACCATTAGTCCCTGATGATCCATGTCATGCGTCGTCGGACACTGCTCCTACTGCGGACTTGCCTTCTCCTAGCCAATTCGTTGCACTTCAAAAAGGTATGCGTTCCACCCGTAATGCTAACCCACATTATACTTTCTTGAGTTATCATTGTTTATCATCACTCCATTATGCTTTTGTATTACCTTTGTCCTCTATTTTCATCCCTAAGACTATAGGTGAAACACTTTATCATTCAGGGTGGAAGCAGGCTATGATGGATGAGATGTCTGCTTTACATGCGAGTGGTACTTGGGAGCTTGTTTCCCTTCCTGCAGGTAAATCTACTGCTGGTTGCCGTTTGATTTATGCAGTCAAAATTGGTCCAGACGGTCAGGTTGATCGGCTTAAGGCTCGCCTTGTTGCCAAAGGATACACGCAAATATTTTGGCTTGATTACAGTGACACTTTCTCTCCAGTGGATAAAATAGCATCTGTCCGCCTTTTCCTATCCATTGCTGCCATTCGTCATTGGCCTCTTTATAAGTTGGATAGTAAGAATGCTTTTCTGTATGGTGATCTTGAGGAAGAAGTCTATATGGAGCAACTACCTGGTTTTGTTGCTTAGGGGGAGTCTAGTAGCCTTGTATGTCATTGCGTAGGTCACTTTATGGTCTGAAACAGTCCCTTCGAGCTTGGTTTGGAAAATTCAGCAGAGTAATTCAACAGTTTGGCGTGATTTGTAGTGGTGCTGATCACTCAGTGTTTTGTTGACATTCTCAACCAAATCTGTGTATTTATCTGGTGGTTTATGTTGATGATATCATTATCATCGGCGATGATGAAGTTGGTATCACTAATTGAAGCAACATTTCTTTCAGCATTTTCAGAACAAAGAACTCGGCAGACTGAAATATTTTTTAGGTATTGAGGTTGCTCGATCCATATTAGGTATTGTTATTTCTCAACGCAAGTATGCCTTAGACATTTTTGAGGAGACATGAATGATGGGATGTAGACCCATTGACACTCCTATGGATCCAAATGCTAAACTTTTACCAGGACAGGGGGAGCCACTCAGTGATCTTGAAAGGTATATGCGGTTGGTAGGAAAGTTGAATTATCTCATCGTGGCAAGACCTGGCATATCCTTTCTTGTGAGTGTTGTAAGTTTATGACTTGCCCCTGTGATAGTCATTGGGATGCAGTTGTTCGTATTCTGCTATATATAAAGTCAGCTCCAGGTAAAGGACTACTCTTTGAGGATCGAGGTCACGAGCATATCATTGGATACACAGATGCTGATTGGGCAGGATCACCCTCTGATAGACGTTCAACTTTCGGATATTGTGTTTTAGTAGGAACTAATTTGGTGTCTTGGAAGATTAAGAAACACAGTGTGGTTGCTCGATATAGTGCGGAAGCAGAATATTGAGCAATGGTTGTAGCAACTTGTGAGCTAGTTTGGATCAAACAGTTGCTGAGAGAATTAAAATTTGGAGAAATCGGTAAGATGAAACTTGTGTGTGATAATCAAGGAACCGTTCATATCGCATCAAATTCAGTGTTTCATGAGAGGACTAAACATATAGAGATTGATTGTCACTTTGTCAGAGAAAAGATACTCTCAAGAGATATTGTTACAAAATTTGTGAAGTCAAGTGATCAACTTGCAGATATCTTCACCAAGTCCCTCACCGGTCCTCTTATTAATTACATTTGTAACAAGCTAGGTACATATAATTTGTATGCGCCAGCTTGAGGGGGAGTATTAGAATATGAGTAGAAATAGGAATAGTATGTAAAAATCCTACATGAAAAAGGATTGTACTATAGTGTCTATAAATAGGGTCTTGATGTAATTATGTAAACACATAATTCAATAATATTTTCCTCTATTAATTCTCACATACATAAAGGGAAAGAATCATAGATATGATATTCTAGATTTCTATTATCCTAAGATCTTAGAGGATCAAATCTTAAGACATGATGAATATCTTCCTTGAAATCCTCTATCAACCAACAATATTAATAGAATTAATTCAAGAACTTAGATTAAAAGACCCCTCAAAGAAATTAGAAACAAATAATTCAGAAAAAATGAGTTACCTTCTTTAATTTACTTTAATAGAAACCAAAGATATCAAGTTAAGAATTAATCTTACCTCCTAAAGATTGTTTCTCGTAGATTTGCAAGATAAATCTATATTCACCACACTCAAAAGTGTAAAAGATGAGAAACCTCCCAAATAATATTAATCATGGCTGAAAAATAACAAAATCTACCCCTGTGTATAGGGGATACCTATTCCGAATAGCATGAGATTTAACTTCTACTTTATGGAAGCAATAAATAGGAAAATCTAACTAGCAAACCTAACTCCCTTCGTCCTATTTTATGTGACACCTTTTTCTTTTTAGTCCGTCCAAAAAGAATGTCACTTTACTATAATTAGAAATAATTTAACTTTGAAATTCCCCTTTTACCCTTAATGCAATGATTTACAATCACACAAATATCCAAGGATTTTAGACCACAGTTTCAAAAGTTTCCTTTTTTTTTTTAAACATTGTTTTACGTCAAATAGCGCCACATAAAATGGGATGGAAGGAGTATATGTTATCAAACTAATAACTATGAGCATGAATGACAGATATATGAATAAAGAAATATGAAAAAGATTACAATAAAGTGAAGTATCAATTTTTTAGTGTCGTCTCTTCTAAAGAGGCTTGTTGGCAAGGAAAAGTATGCATTAGAATCTTGGTGATAACATTGAAGCGCACATTAAGTGAAGCAAAGCACTCAACATGTTTTGAGCACCGCTTCAGGGCTTAAACGCACCTTTGGTGGCACTAGTTTTGATGTTGTTGGGTGGCTTATAACATATCTTCTCTTGCAAGAACACACACAAGATGGTTGTGTTCCGTAAAAGATTCAGTAAAGGTGCTTTTAATCAAAAGAAATACTCGTGTGAGTAAAATTAGGTGACTACTCTAGTTTCAAAGTTAAGTGTCCGAGGCAATATATATGTCGAACTCAAAGTTTAAGTGCAGTTGTAGTTTCAAGAATTGAAAGTATTGTAATCATGGTTTTGTTCTAAATAAAACTGTATGTTTGCAAGAGTGATTTAGTTTTTAGAAGGCATAAAAGTTGGTCAATATTTCAAGGATGTTTTTTGTTGTTCAACGTTTAGCTAGCATTTTAATATTTGTGCTTATATAAACGTGCATTTTACGTTATTCCCCGTAAATCCCGATCATTGCAAGAAAAAGTTAGGTAATATTATTTTTAATTACACTACATTTGTTTTATGAAGTACAAAAATTTTACTGTTAGAATATGAGTAAGAATAGGAATAACATATAAAATCCTACTTGGAAAAGAATTGTAATGTGGTGTCTTATCAGGAAAAGGATTGGAATGCAGTGTCTATAAATAGGGTTTCAATGTAATATTATAGTTACAACAATTCAATAATATTTTTCTCTTATATTTCTCACATGGTATCAGAGCTTCCACGATCTTGGTAAAGAATTAAAGAGTTTCTGCTGTCGGCGGGCGGCTATAATCCATATATGCCGACCGTTTGGCCAATGATTATGTTAGCAAAAGTTGGGTCACTGACTCACTGTGTATCTTTCTAGTGACTATTTTCTCATATCTTTGCGTAGCACCATGCATCTGTCTGGTGACTACTTTTTCATATCTATTTTTCTTAGCACTGTACTTCTTTTCGGTGACTATTTTCTCATATCTGATTTGCGTAGCACCGTGCACTTTCCGGACTACTGTCTCATATCTGAGTTGCATAGCACCATGCATCTTTTTGGTGACTCCTCAGATTTAATTTACATAGTTCCGTAAGTCTTTCCGGTGACTCCTCAGATTTTTTTCAGTAGGTTTGTGCCATCATTCCGACCCTGCCCATATAATTTCTCTTTTCCAATAGGATCGTGCCGTCATTCCAACCCTACTCATATAATTTCTATTTCTCAATAGGGTCGTGCCGTCATTCCGAACTTACATATATTTCTCTTTTTCAGTAGTCGTGTTATCATTCCGACCCTACCCATATACTTTTTTTTTCCTCAGATTGTAGTCACTTTTCAGCCATCAAATCAAATAATCCGGTGTGTGAGCATGTTTCGGCTAAGTTTTCGGTGACTTTCATGTTCAAGATTTACTCGTCTCTTGATTTCGAGATGACCCGTATATTTTATACCAGTTTTCGGCAATTTTCACCATATTTACTACTTTTCGGATCATTTTTTCGGTTTGTTCCGTTTCAATTGAGGTTTCCCAGACGTCCAAAGCAGTCCTTATCAGTTTTCTTGCAGATATCTTCACCAAATCCCTCACCGATTCTCATATTAGTTATATTCATAACAAGTTTGGTACATATGTTTTCTATGCACCAACTTGAGGGGGAGTGTTAGAATATGAGTAGGAATAAGAATAATATATAAAATCCTACTTGGAAAAGGATTTTAATGTAGTGTCCTATTAGAAAAAAGATTGGAATGTAATGTCTATAAATAGGGTCTCAATGTAATATTGGTAATTACAACAATTCAATAATATTTTTCTCTTATATTTCTCATAGTTACTACAGTATAAGATTGCATATCCATACATTTATTATTGCTTGAATAAAAGAGTGTATAAAAAAAGAAGGCAGCCCGGTGCACTAAAGTTTCCGACTTTCCGCTATGCGCAGAGTCCGAGGAAGAACCCCACCACAAAAGAGTGTATATCCATATATTTGTTATCATCAGTTACAAATATAAATGTGTTAAAAATTCGTAACAAAAAGAGAATATCAGTCCGTTTTTAGGCATAACAATATTTAATTATTTTTTTTTTAAATTATGTTGATTAGAAAAAGTAGGATATAGCATTTTTTTTAAAAAATAAGTCCTCTCGTCTCTGTCTTTTGTTTGTTGACCTCATGGTAGTTTTACGTAGCGAAATTTCTGTATGCATCCCAATGCACTAAAGCTCTTGCTATGCCCTACGAAAAGGCCAGACCATAATGTTCTATTTTTTTTGGGATAACAATGGTGTTTGGGCAAGCTTTCTCGCATTTCGACTAAATTCACGGGATACCTATGACCTCATACGTGCAACAGATACCAAGTAATGCTGTCCACTGAGGCTAGGACAGATGGGAAGAATCACCTAGTGTTTTTTGTCTCGTGGGATTTGAACCTGAGACAACAAGTTTTCAACCCACTTCATTAACCACTAGTCCACATCCTTGGGTGCTGACCACAAAGGTTTGTTGTACGTAGCCTTATCTTACATTTCTGTCTGAGGTTGTTTCCAAGGCAAAAGTGCAAAATAAGGCTATGTACAATAGACCCTTGTGGTCCGGCCCTTTTCCAGACCCTGTGTATAGCAGGAGCTTTAGTGCATCGGGCTACGTATAAAATTTCACTGCGTAAAACTACCCTTAAGTTAGAAAAAAACAACAGATAAGGACGAGAGGACTTAGTTTTTTTTTTAAAAAATATTATATTCTATTTTTTCTATCAACATAATTTTAAGAATAAATAATTAAATATTCTTACAAACGAGTAGAAATTTTTATAGGCATTAGAAATATTTTCAACTATTTTATTTTCTTTCAACATAAAATTTTATATCCACGAACTTGCAAACAATATTTAATCTATTTTATGATGGCTATTCGTATTTTTTAATTAAACATAGCCGTATTGATTCATTTTCTTTGTTATTGCTACTAAAGAAGTTTGAAAAAAATCCTAAAATTATTTGGTCAAACTTCTATATCACACCACAACAGGAACATTGCATAAAATATCAATATTATGAAATTTAACAGAAAAAAGATTGCTTGTTGTGCCTCATGTCCCCAACATATGTTCCAAGCTATTCAATATCGTTATCTAACAGAAAAATGAGGTGACTGTATAATGTAAGTTGCGTTTTCAAGTGAATTGTGGACTCAGGTTCTTTATTTTGCTTTTTGATCAAATGATGTAATTTTTTTAAAAAGAAAAGTTAGAAGTAGGACTTGCACATGGTGTTTATTGATTTTGAGAAGACATTAACAGAGTTCCCAGGGAAATTCTGTGGAGGTGCTTGGAGGCTAGAGGGGTGCCCGTGGCGTATGTTAGGTCAATTCAGGGCATGTATGATGGCGCGAAGACTTGTGTGAGGACGTTAGGTGGAGATTTGGAGCACTTTCCGGTTTTGATAGGGTTGCACTAGGGATCGACTCTTAGCCCCTTTTTATTTGCCTTGATGATGGATGTTTTGACGCGACATATTCGGGGGGGGGGGGGGGCCTTAGTGTATGCTATTTGCTGATGATGTGGTATTGATTAACGAGACTCGGGGAGGAGTTAATGATAAGTTGGAGATTTGGACACAGACCCTTGAGTCTAAAGGATTTCGTTTGAGCAGGACCAAGACGGAGTACTTGGAGTGTAAGTTTAGCGATCTGTCGCAAGAGGCGGCCGTGACTGTGAAGCTGGACTGTAAGGCCATTCAGAAGAGGAGAGTTTCAAGTATCTGAGGTCTATGATTCAAGGCAATGGGGAGATTGACGAGGATGTCACACATCGTATTGGGGTAGGGTGGTTGAAATGGAAGCTCGCTTTGGGTGTTTTGTGTGATAAGAAGGTGCCCCCGAGGCTTAAAGGTAGTTCGACAAAGTGACAGTCCGACCGACTATGTTGTATGGAGCAGAGTGTTGGTCAGTTAAGAGCTCCCACATCTAAAAGTTAAAGGTGGCGGAGATGAGGATGTTGCGATGGATGTGTGGTCATACCAGGAAAGATAGGGTAAGGAATGAGATTATTCGGGAGGAGGTGGGAGTGGCTTCGGTGGAGGACAAGATGCGAGAAGTGAGGTTACGTTGGTTCGGGCACGTGATGAGGAAGGGTTCTGATGCTCCAGTGCGGAGGTGTGAGGCACTGGCTATGGATGATTTTAGGCGGGGCAGAGGTGGGTCGAAGAAATATTGGAGGGAGGTGATTAGGCATGATATGGAGCAGTTACAGCTTACGGAGGACATGACCCTTGATAGAAAGGTGTGGAGGATGAGGATTAGCTTAGAGGGTTAGGGGGTTGGAGTGCGTCGGTAATAGTAGGGGGGCATTCTTTATTTGTTTCTTAAGTTTCTTGTTCGTGGGTTGAGTGTTGTCTATGGTTTCAAATATATAGTTTTTAGTAGTATCTTGTGGCTTCCATGCTTTATTAAGTATTTGTTTATTACTCTTTGTCTTGAGCCGGGGGTCTATCGGAAACAACCTTTCTACTTCTCCTGAAGTAGTGGTATGAACTGCGTACATCTTAGCCGACCCCACTAGGTGGGAATACACTGGGTTTGTTGTTGTTGTTGTAGTATTATCTTGTGGCTCTAGTATTATCTTGTGCCTAGCGTTGTTAGTTTATTTTGCCTGTACAAGTTTATATGCATTTATGATTTGTGTTTGCTATACTGTTATTGGTTCTAAGCCGGGGGTCTATCGAAAACAACCTCTCTACTTCATTTGAGGTAGTGGTATGGTCTGCGTACACTCTACCCTCCCCAGACCCCACTAGGTGGGAATACACTGGGTTATGTTGTTGTAAAAGTCAGAAGTAGCCAGAAGTTATTCCACTTAAGTTGAAACTCATCTAGCAAAAAGTTTCCATTACGATCAGGGAATCATTAAGTACATTCAATTAGAGAGTTTAATGTAGGTGAAATTATGTCAATTGCAGTTCTTTCAATGAATTTCAAAATTCTAAATATCTTTTTTGTAAATGTGGTTAACACAAGAGAGATGTATTTCTAATAGAATTACCATACTTAAATTTGATTAAGGGTGGATTTCAATTTATGGACCAGATTCAAGTAGGCTGAATTTTAATTGAAATTCTTGAATCCTAGATGTTATGCATAGTCCTAAAGTTGGAGGAAGCTCCATAAAGGATCTTCAATCGGCAGCAAACAATCTAACCAAGAGTGAAAACAATCATCTCTACCCAGAAATCCAGTTGATTAATTACCTTGAAACATATGAATTTAGTCGCAGAAGATAGAAATAATTTTAAGAGCAATTAGAAGAGCCAATTAGTTGGGAAACTCGACACAAGAATTTGGAACTCTTAAGATATTAACATGTATAGCTAGCTTCAAAAATTATCTGGACGCCACTTCTCAATTCTTCCAACTATAGATGCCGTGGAAACATGCTTTTCTCGTAATAACCAGGTTTGGAGATTCTTTAGACTTATATAAACAAATATTGAAAGCCATGATCGGACTTTTAGACCAAATACAATTTATATCCCAAAGTGCATAAAGTTTCTGTTGCGTATTGGGATTCTTCAATGGCATTCCATTTTAGAATAGTAGTTGAAATTTCAAGTGAAGTCAAAGTCTATATTATTACAATTTTATCAAATGTTAAATTAATTGTTCTAGGATATTCTTGTCGACCAACATTAGTATTCGTGCTTTTATAGTAGGTTGATATAGATAATGATTTATTACCTTATCACAAGAAGTTCTTGTTGGAGTCAAGGGGGCGTTAGCGCATTTCATTCTCACTGTCTACATGTGATTGCTTCGGCTTCTTTCAGGCTGAGATACATGAGTTATTGGCATTAGTATATTATGATGGTATTCAGAATGTAGTACCAATCTATGACCAAAGATATGTTGTGCCAGCCAAAGATTCAGCATGGATGATGTTCTGTCAAAACTCAATGAGACACTTTCAGAAGGCCTTCGCGCACAAGTAAGTCCGTCTGTTGACTCCGTTTCCCTTGATTAGTTCTTCATCTAATGTAACCTAGCATGTAATTTCAGAGAAGATTGGTCTCATGCATTTTATCTGGGAAAACTCTCTGAGAAGCTTGGACACTCAAAAGAGACGTCATTTTCATTTTATGCTAAAGCTATTGCTTTGAATCCATCTGCTGTGGATTCATTCTATAGGATGCATGCTTCACGGTTGAAGTTACTTTGCACATGTAAGAAACAAAATGAGGAGGCCTTGAAGGTTTGGTGCATTTCTGAAACTCACTTTAACTCCTTCCCATTTCCTCTTTTATTGAGATGGTTACACATGTAAGTGAGCTATGATACGAACAGGTGTGTATTGATAGTCGCGGAGATAGCTAATTTAATTTTAGCTCTTTTGGGTTTCCATAGACCTAATCTATCCCAGTTGTATGTAAATTTGGGAGACACATGCTCAGTAAAGCCACATTTCAAAAAAATATGTATACAAGCGCAACAAAAATAGTTTCACTGGATTGTTTTAACTTTTAAACATAGCCCGCTTGGAATTGAGGTTTGCGTATTATATAATACGCTTCTCTAATCGGCAGCCCATATAAGTTCATGAATTTCAGCAGCATATGGGAGTTCTCCTTTTTTCTTCACAGTTGAAAGAGTTCTCAAATTATAACTTGACCATTGCATCTGGGAGAGGGAGAACTTAGCATGTCTAAACTAATGGTTTCTTCTGCATACTTTTAGTCTGTATGCCCCTTCTCTGGTCAGACTTGGAAATAATTACCTTTTTCAAGTGGTTATTTTCCATGTGTTGGGACTGTTGTTGACTTAGTAAGTGCCTGGATGCATTTTAGGTTGTTGCTGCGTACTGTTTCAATCACTCAACTCAGGACATCGTGATGGATAGCCTCAGTAAGGTTTGCCCATCAATCTCAGAATCGACATGCTCTGACGATAGAACTCCCACTGCGTACTCTGACAATGATGTAAAAGGGGATTCACATTTGGAAAGGGTGTGGCAGATGCTGTACAATGATTGCCTTTCTGCACTTGAAATCTGTGTGGAAGGAGACCTGAAGCATTTTCATAAGGCTAGATATATGCTTGCTCAAGGCCTGTATCGAAGAGGTGGGAATATGGATCTACAGAAGGCAATGGATGAACTTTCCTTTTGCTTTAAGTCATCTCGTTCTTCATTCACAATAAACATGTGGGAGATTGACAGTACCGTTAAAAAGGGGAGGTATGCATTTCCTTTTTCTTTTTCCTGTCCTATCATTTAGAACATCGAGAAACCACTATGACAAACTTTTCTGATTCCTTGTAGATTGTTCTCTCTTTATATAGGAAATGCCTGTCTTTAATTGAATCAAAGTCTTGGTGTTCAACATCACACAAAGACGTCAGCTTTTAACATACGATGTAAAAAGATTGCCATCACGTTGACATAAGCTATTGGAAACATCAACCTTGAGCTTCCAAAATATCCATCCATGTATATATAGTAAGATATTTTCTTTCCACCAAAAAGTTAAAATGCAAGAAGAGAGGCTTGAATGTCCATGCATGTCTTTTTCTGTTGTTCCTTTCTCGCAGATCATCCAAAACATACATTGTAAGTAATGAAGCGAGCAAGAGAAGATTAAGAAAAACACTGCGTAATTATTTCCTCAAGCTATTGGGGTTTTAAGTAGTGCAGTCTACATGTTCTAAGAAAGGAAAGGAAATCAAAATTACAAATTACCGGAAATAAATCAATCTAATTGATTTTGGTTTATCGTAATTGATATGTACTATATATTCACAAGATCCTAACACTCCTCCTCAAGCTGGCACATATGAATCATATGTATTAAGGTTTCTATATAAATAACCTGTTTTGAGAAGGGTAAGGGACTTGATGTATATATCATAAGCTGATCATTTGATTTCAAGGACCTTATGACAATGTCTCTTGAGATCTCGACACGACATGGGTGTGGGTCTGGGATCCGTACTCAATCTGGTCAACCAATTTTGGATACTTTGACCAAAATCGACTGGAGAAATTTTGGACAGGTTCAATGATTTCTGTAATCAAAACAAAAGCAAGGTGAAATTGAAGAAAATAAAATACATATATAGAAATTTCTGTGTCACACCTTTCCTTTTATCTCCTTCCAGGATTCTTCTCTTCATCAATATTTTCTCCTCAAGTTTTCTACATAATATCTCATAGTTTATGTTTTGTAACTCTAAATTTTAGATATTTGAATTATTCTTAGCCGAATCCGCTCACGCGTATTCATACCTGGATGGCTGGATCCATATCCCTGAATCATAAAATTTAGATCAGGAAGGATCCAACCTCTAGATCCGCACCCGAATCCGTGCAACTTAGCTTGAAATTATCTTTTCTGCATAACTATCAATTATTTTGTGCTTGGTCCCTATCATGAAACACTGGATCTGATCCAATGTGAAGTGCAACCTGATTATTACACACGTTCTATTTGGCCAATATCTCCAAATTTCAATTCTCTTAGCAGTTACTTGATTTAATGAGTTCACATTTAGCCAATAACGTCCCGTCCCGTCCC